>NW_023614807.1:0-15666 GCF_013339695.2 Rhipicephalus sanguineus
AAATAAAATCACGTTTTAGTGGTCCGCATCGCGTTAGGGCACTTCAACTACCCGCCTGAAATCAGACTTTCATACGTCACTGCTGCCGTGCCCAACGTTGTACCGCCTTTACGCGCGGCCGCCGACACTAGTAGCAGCAGACCTAAAGTAGCGGGGCCCACCGCAGCAGCACAACGGCATCGAAGCCATCGAAGCTTGCCGCAATCGACCGCAATGGATGAGGACGGAGAACTGACAGCGAGACATTGGCTCGCGACGCTGGGCTTCAATCAGCGACTAAGCCACTTCGAGCGTAAGGGCTCATTCCGCGGCACCCAGTGAAAAGACACATCGGTTTCCTTGCTGCAGCACTGGCGTGTGCACCATTCGGGCATCGGCAACATCACATGCATGCGGGATTTGTCGAAATTTCTGTCAGAGTGACTTTCACGAGCGTGCAAAACACACGCGGCAGTACGCGATACGGAAACTACCACTGAGACGCGACCGCGGGAGCGAAGCAGGCGCCGGGCGAAGCGCAGTTCGGCCGAAGACGGAACCTTTGAACCACGGGCGCCGTTCCCCATGGCAACGCCACAGAGAGGTTCTTTTACAGCGAAATCTGTTGTGAGATCATTTCACCGGCCGTTTTTGGCGCCGTAGTTGCCGCCGCCGCCGCCGGTGTCGTAACTAGTATCGCTCGAAATAAGAAAAAAAGAAATAAGAAAATAATTCCATGATGGAACGAGGGTCGAACCTCGGCCCTCTGCGTGCAGCCCAGTATTCAACCTCTGAGCATGCCGGTGCTTGAAACTGCTTTGCACAAAGGTCCTATACAGGCTTATGTCGGGGAAGAACCACATTAGCATATCTAATATAGCGTGGTAGAAGAGTAAAATAAGCACCAAGCGTCGCACAACGCGAATTCTGTAACCAGGCGTCACACAATGGGAATTGCGCAACGAGTATGTTGTTGAATGCTTCCGACACATTACAAAGGGTTCTGCCATAAATCTTCATCGTCATCAGGCACAGCATCAACAAAGTGTGCATAATGCTTACATGCATTTAGCAGGTACCAATGCTCTCCGTAGAATGACGAAAAATGGCACAGTGCCTGCTGCCCTACTTCTCAAAAAATTACAATGATTTATAGCGTAGTGGGTTCCTCGCAAGTGCACTTGTATTGGTTGCCAAGGAAGCCCATAGCGCATGATCCATTTCCTCGGGGTCTCAGTAAAATTACAATGATTTATAGCGTAGTGGGTCCTCGCAAGTGCACTGTAGGGTTGCCAAGGAAGCCATAAGCGCATGATCCATTTCCTCGGGGTCTCAGTAAAGTCTTCGCCCCTCCGTCTCTCTCCACGTCAACGTATGTTATACAGCATGACGGGAGAGGGAAATAGCGACCGGGCGTCACCCATGCAAAAAACTAACTGGTGGGCCGTTTAAAGCTTCCAACCCATTACAAAGGGTGAGCCATAATTCTTCGCGTCAAAAAAGTGCATATAATGCCTTACAGCCGTGTAGCTGGTGCCTCGCTTCTCCGCAGACTGACGAATAATGGCTTAGTAGGTGCTTCCTAACTTGACAAAAATGTGATTTATGGCGTAGTGGGTACCTTTAGTGTACTTGTATTGTAGCCCCAGAGAGCTTACAACGGGCTCTAGAAACGCCGCTCTTCCAGCTTTCGCTGGACTGTGCTGCGGTTTAGCGCAGGCCTGGCGTGACATTTTTTTCCATGAATCAAACGGAAACGAACAAACAGCATTTATTACGTCTTTTGATGCACGGAAAGTTTTTTTTTTATTGCTGCTAGTTGATAACTAGTGATTTATTGTAGGCAGACTCTCATACGTCGTCGGGATCCACTTCTAAAAATGTCCCATTCGTGGCGCTCATCGTGTGATACATATAGCTAATTTCTCGGTGAGTAGGGCACTGCTGTTGATAATATTACCGTTTTAGACGTTGTCATACATTGAGCTGTCACTCTGACATAAATTGTTATTTGCCTTTGTGTCCCTTTAAGCATTCGCACTAGCCGTCTAGCTCTTGGTATCCTTTTTTTAATTATATGTTGTTTAGGAGATGTTAGGACACGTTTGTAAAGGACATGTGTGATGTTGAACGTTAATGTCCCGCTCTACATGAAGCCTTCTAAAACCTATACAATGTACACGTCCTCCTCGCGAGGCGAATTCGCGAGCGCATACCAATGACGCACTGAGGCTGCAGTACGCACTAGAGGTACCGTTGCGAAGTATCGGTTGGGGTAAATATAGTTAACGCCGGTGCCTGTATTATGTAGCACTGTACACTGCAATACAAAAGGGCGTATTTGAGGCATCTCTTTCCAACAACAACACACTATCAGCATCTGGCTCACTTGTTATCTGTCTTTTTTTTCACAAAATCTTAGCGCTCGCTATTTACTGTTAACGTTAGAACCTCACAAAAGGGCGTGCTATGGGGCGTATTCCTGTCCCGAAACAATAACCATCAATCTCGTCGGTCTTCCTTGCATTTCGCCGGGCCGTGCCGTACTTCCAGGTCACGAATGGCGGCGTGCGTGTTAATGAAAGATCCTTGATAGGGAAAGTGGCGAGCGCCGAGTTTTCAAGAAAGGACAGCGCCAATAGCCAGAGGACGGGTAATGGTGAGGGGCAAGGAAGACTCTACAAGGGTGCGGACAGTTTTTAGGAGTGCAAGAAAACACATGGACAATGGGTGTTGGCGGTATTATGCTAGTTAAAGAGTGGCGACTACTATTTGTTTATAACATGACTTTCAGTGAAGGCAGCAGCTCGGAGCTTCATTGAAAGAAGAATGCACCAGATGGCGTACATAATTTCCAGTCGATACATTTAGACAGCGTTGGTTGATTCGTTAAGAGATTAGACGAACCAACCATAGGCACACGTGCGCCTCGCAGACGTACTTGACATACGAACTATACTCGCTGCTCAATGAACGAGCAAGCGAACGAATAAACTAAAGCCTGCACCGCCACTCGCGGATAACATCATTTTACGTCCAAATACCACGATATGATTATGAGAGACGCGCGTAGTGGAGGGCTCTGGAAAATTTTGACCATCTATGTTCTTTAACGAGCATTGAAACCGCACGGCACACTGGCCTCAAGCTATTCGCCTCCATCGAAATGTGACACCGCCGTTGTCGGTCGCGACCTCGGGTCAGCAGCCGACCCCACATAACCTCTGCTCCACCGGACACGGGCGGAAGCCACTCGCAGATATAAACCTCCACACTAATGGCACGTAACCTTCCCGCTAAATAACGCGTATACGTGAGGTTCCTAAACGATGAACGCACCCTGCGACTCGGTTGGGCACGCACGCTTTGCCAATCTACCTTCTATCGCAAGTCCACCGGCGGATCTGTCGACGTAAAAGAGCAAGAGAAAGCTATTTGCTCCAGGAAAAAAAAATGAGCACGCAAACAAAAAACATAGAGTACCACGCTAATGTGAGCTTTCGCACTGCAAGCTTTGTTTCTGCAAAAGAATTGCGCCGAATCTCTGAAGTTTCGCAATCACATTTTCGATCGTCAGTCGGCGCGCCGTGCTAGGCGCACAAGCCAATACCGCAAACTCAAGCAGTAGGCGCATCACGTCAAGCAGAAAACGTAACCACATATTCCTGAAAAAAAAAAAAACACTTAGTACAAACCCCGCAGAAGCAGCAATAAAAACGTGTGAGGAATAGCGACGTACTGCACAATAACTGAGACGTGTCTACGGCATTATAGCGCGCAGCGATTTGCGCGAACCTCGATGAGTACTTATAGAGGCAGGACAGCAACTTACCTCACATAGTCGCGTTTAAACGTCGGCCGAAAGTTCTATCTTCCGATTCGGTGTAATCAAGCCTTCCTTCGCAACACGTTGCGCTTCCCGGACGGTATCATGAGCAAACTTTTTGCCTTCACTTGATTTGTTTCGGCATCCGAAAGCGCATCAGAAGCCCATGGCAACCAACCGTGACGTCGGTCTTCTGTGCAAGGTATCTCAGAGCACAACGCACGCGGAATGGAACGTGCGTATCCATAAAACACATCCGCTGAGAACCAGTGAGCCCGCGCTTCGAGAGCAAAGATGACAATCGCGAGCGACTGTAAACAAACGAACGCTCCGAGCGGTCCCACGTGACGGCATTTGGCCAATGCCGACGCGGCGTCAGCCTCGGAGAGGCAGCAGAGGAGGGAGAAAAGAGAGGAGGCGCGCTTTTATGCACGTATGTCGCTACTTTAGGAAGTTTCAGGGACTTAGTTTGTCCTACCCTGTCGAAACCTCACACTACGGGTCACAGACCGTGACAACCAAGCAACATCTGGGTAATAGAGGTCCCCACAAAAGAAAAAAGGTAAAGCTACGCATTCCCAATGTTTCTGTACAGGCTGTTTCATCTCAGTAAGCGCATTTCATCGGGATTAAATTGGGATTACTGGGATGAAAACGATGTGAAAGAAAGCAACGAATAGTCCCCGCAGGGGCGTTTGCGCAAGCAGGCGTTTGGTGAGTGCCGTCATCACCGACCCGAGCTAACGAGAGAGGCTTCGAAGCCCTTCACGCCCCGCCGTGCGTGGCTTAGCCGTGTCCGGGGAAAAGGGGATCCTGGGGGTTGAGCCGACGCCATGTGATTGGACCTTAAGGCCCCCCGGCAGAGGCAACGCACCCCTTTGGCCGCGGCTTCGCGTAGACGGCACCTCGCCTTTTCCCGTCTCTCTCGCCACATCTTTCTCTCTATGATGCAGGTTCTTTTTCTGTTTTCGACAGCTCTCTAGACTGAGCATCGGAGAGCATGAATGATGACAAAGCCGTTGGTTTCAACACACACAAAAAAAAACGTTTAATAAACCATTAGAGAGGGAAAAAATCTACCACACACTAAACACTGAACAAAAGGTTCACTACACACGGCAAAACGTTCTTAACCACAAACAAAGCACAAGTTCAAAGCTTTAAGTTAAGCGTTATAGTTCCGGCGCGGCTGAACAGCGGAGCGGGAAAGAATGCTAGTTTGGTCTCACCCACCAGCGGAGGCTTGGCTGGAGGACCGTAGAGTTGACGGGTCTGCCTGGTGTTGACGAGGGGGCGGTCGATGCTCGGCGATGTATGGCGAAGCGATTAGCCTAATGAGGCGGCTCGATGCAAGACGTAGGTCAACTGCCGTTGCTTTGCCTGCACCGGGATCAGCAGTTCTTGGACGTGGGCGCGAAAAGACAACGACGAAGGGAAGAAGACACACACACTGGCGCTTCAGCGGGCCTTGCTCTCGAACAGACAAACCGTGAAGTTCGCCCTCCCTGGACGCCGTGGTCCTAAGGTCCCGGCCGGGTGACGAAGAGGAAACGGTGGCTGCTGGGCGACGCACTCAGATGCCAGAGGCAACCTGGCTAGGCAGCTCGATGCACAGCTCGGGCTCGTAGCCCGACTGCTGCGGCTAAGTTGCCTGCCGACACCGGAGTCCGCAGGCCTTGGGGTCGAGTTCTCGCACCATGTCTATAGCCTCTCATGGGAACTCGATGGCAGGAGGCCACGGCCGGTTGAATCTTGGTGGCTCGGGTCCGCAACCCGACGGCCCATGTTCAGCGCCCGGTCCGGTGCCAACCTTCCACTTGTCTGGTTCCCTTGGAACTCCCCGGCTCTTCTTCGACCCAGGTTTTTTTTTTCGGTCTCGGGTCAACTTGTCCCGTCCTGATAGGCGATGCTGAAGTTTCGTGGTGCCTAACTATTGGCCCCTGGAATCTCCGTGGTGACTTCCCATTGGGCGACTTGCACGTCGAACCCCTCCGCCACGCGCTCTCGTGCTGGACGTTGTTTCGACGTCGTCGTCTTCGTCTTTTATTTGGCCACCGTTTGCGCGCGCTAGTCTTCTTTTCATGCTGCGCACTTTTGAAAGGCGCACACTTCAAACGCGCACCACACATCACACTCTCTCACTTTCAATCTGTCCTGTCTACTCCTCCCTGGCGGCAAGCGTTAGCCTTGTGTCCAACCTTGGCTAGTTATATTGGGTTATAGTGGCAGCGGCTTGTTTGACAAGTCGCTGCCACTAGTCGGCACTGTTGACGAACACATTCATCTTTTTATGGCTTCCGTCGTTTTCATCGGTCTCGCAAAGAGGCCGCACCGAGGAAAGTTTTCACTTCTCCATTCAGGCAAAAGTAACATTCCCTAGGTACTATGTGACTCGCAGTGAAAGAACACCAGTAAGAAAACTATCCGCATTTTTGGCTTCAAAAATGTCAAGTGGTCATCTCCTCCTAGAACCAACCGAAAAAGGCCCAGTGCCAAAGCTATCCGAACTATTCGTGAAACTGCAGCCACGATCGCTGTGCACAGATCCCTAGACACCAGCAGGGGAGTAATATCTGAGGAAGATTTCTTGGGTATAAGTGACGAAGAGCTCCGCGAGGGGTTTGAGGACCAAGATTTCATAAAGGCACAGAGAATAGTAATCTGCCGCAACTATCAGGAAGTGCTTACAAAACACGCCATACTAAGCTTAGAACGAGCGAAATGCCCACCTCTCTTGAGGCAGGGTATATCAAAATCAGCGTCAGAGCCTACATCCCCGACCCTAGACGGTGTTTCAAATATCAAAGGTTTGGTCATGTATCCCTATCATGCAGAGGCAATGAAACATGTGCAAAATACAGCGAAAATGACGGCACAGCTGAACACTGCACTTCATCGCCACTTTGTGTGAACTGTAAGGGGGATCACCCGGTCTTGCCCATTCTGGAAAAAAGAAAAAGAAGCGATCGCTTTGAAAATCAAAGAAAAGATATCATTTTATGAAGCACGCAAACGTTTGTCGTACCTTCCCCAGGGAAGTCATGCCGATGTAGCGCAGGCGGGGGTAGCGTCACAGAGGCCTCAGGAGCCCTTCGCGACCACACGCAGTGGTCCCGTGGTGGCAGCTGGAACTGCCCCATCGTTTTCGCAATGTCTCACTGGGCCCCAAAATCAATCGTACTCCAAGGCATGAGACTGAACGGCTACTTTTCTGTCCTCGTGCGCCTCTGATGGAGGTCGACCAGAAAACATCTGTCTCATCAGCCCCCAAGGACAAGCGCGACAATGTCCCAATAACCATGCTAAGCAAGCGATAATCGTAGTTGTTATTGCTCTTGCCAGCAGTTGAGGTTCTAAAGGTCACCTGTCATCTTTTAAATTAACCAAACTGTCTATAAATGTATATTTGCTTAATTTAATTTCATCGTGGCTTTTATCACTCATTACAACTGTAGCGGGTTAATACATAATTAGGTGACATAAAGGACGTCATCAACAAGTTTTCACCAGTGGCTTTCTGTCTCCAAAAAAGAAATCTAGGTGCAAAAAATGCGCAATTCTCAAAAGTTTTACTGTAGTCCGTAAAGACCGCAAGCGTTCCAGCCGACTAACGGGAGGATTCCCCATGGTTGTACAAGGCGCACCCCTACCCGACATATCAAATTAAACACCTCTCTGGAGGATGCAGCTATCAGTATTTAAGCGCACAAAACCATCTCGATCTGTTCACTGTATATTTCGCCTCATCAACTTATAACTGCCCAAGAACTCGAGGGCCTAACAGTACAACTGCCAGAACCATTCATTTTCGTCGGTGATTTTGACGGTCACTGTGCTCTATGGGGTAGTGAAAACATGGACTAGAGAGGACAAATCAATGGAGATTTCATTCTGTCGAATAGCATATGTGTTGTAAAGTCCGGCGCAGCAACATATTTCTCACCTAGCTCCCGTTATTTCAGTTGTCTTGATTTACCATTTTGCTCATCGTCTGTTTTATTGTGATTTTAACTCGGAAGTTCTCGACACTTCCTGTGGAAGCGATCATCTACCTGCTATTATTAAACAGCGCGCCGGCTGGAGACTGTTTACGGAGAACGCTAAGCTAGAAAACGTCGTTTTGCCATATCTCAGAATTGAATAGACGAATGAGAAACTCACCGAAGTGTTGATAGCAGCAGCAAAGATACCGATACCCCAGTCATCTAGTCACGCGCGAAAAAGACTGAAGCCGCGGTGGACGCCGGTGTTACAAGTCTGGGGTATTTTGGGAAGCTAACAACCTTGTAAACTTCAAGCAGGCGATATGTTCGTAGGCAGGCTGAACAATCCTCTATTAATACTACAGTCATATCGAAAACAAGTTTGGGAAGAAGTTCAGGGGGGAATGTTTGCGTCAAAACAATACCTTTACTGACAACTGCAGGTATTCAGAGAGCAATACAGGAACAAGGAAACATACTGGGGGAACGCTTTTGCAATGTTTAGCTCTGATGCGTTCCTAAAGTACAAACACACTGCCGAAACACAGACTACCCACCACAGGTGCTTCACACGAAACTTACAATAGCCCTCTGACATTACATGAACAGACAACAGTGTGTAAAATTGGGCTAGTTGGTTTAACTTCATTGTTTAAACAGCGCAAAAAGACGAAGACACGAGAATGAGGACTACACAGGACAGGCGCTGGACTAACAACTGTTGGGTTTATTGAGCAGAAAAGAATAAATACACGTAATCCGACTGCGTGCGCATCATCGCATTACAGATAATTGTCACTTCTTTCAAGCAGGCTAAATTCGCAGTCATGCAGACAGATAGATGGGGTGGAAATGCAAACATCATTGTTGTACTTAATGTGAAAGGCTTCTATGATTTCACGAGACCTTTGGTCAACGTGCCTGAAGATGATATGCGTGCGATTAAACAACGGTTTACCCCACAGGAACGACAATGAGCAGATAAATGTGAAGTAGGCGTGCCTTTTAAAGTGTTATTGTGCTGGCGTAGTCTCTCGTTAAGGCAGGCACCCGTCTGTCCAAATATTTCTTTCCACAAGTTAGCGGGATGTCATACACTACACCACATGCACAAGATACATATCGGGTACGATGATTGACAGAGCACAAATTTCTCCGTGACTGGCCATTCTTCTTCCTGTCTATCGCGGCACAAGCTCTTTCAACCTTACCACGCGCAGAAAAAACAACATTTACGTCATAGCCCTTAGCAATCTTCTTGAGCCTATGCGAGAGCCCATGGACATATGGGATCACAGCAACATTCTTTGGCTTTTTGGTGGCGTTGGTGCGCTGACCAGTTCGAGATGCGGACAGTTTTAATGATTTTAGCAACTTCAGCAACTTCAGCAACTTCATGAACAGAGTGCTCTCGAATGATAAATCCGGATTCAATGCTGGCACCCCTTTTCACAAGCATGAACAGGGGCCCTCCTTGATTTTTTTTTCATTAGAATATGGGAATCCGGAATGATGCGAAAACAATGGAAAAGGGCAATAAAAGGTGCGTTCCTAAATCCCGGTAAATCCCCGGCATATTACCTCTATGGCTTGGTTTGACACAGCTTCGCGACTTTTCCCTAATCCATCTGAAAAAAAAAGGTACCCAAGGAGAACACACAAAAGAATATTTCAGCGCCCTTCGGAAAAAATATAACGACTGCACTGAATTTTACACAGATGGCTCTAAAACAAAGAACCACGTGGGTGTAGGAATCGTGACAGGGGAAAGCGCAATTAGCGTTAATCTTCTCCCATGCACCTCCACTTCACAGCCGAAGTTTATGCCTAATTGGAAGCAGTGAAAAAAGTCATCAGTGGCCAACACAAGAAATCAGTTATATATACTGACTCATTAAAAGTGCATTAAAAGCCCTACATTTGAAATCAGAATGTGAATCTTTACTCGGCGGTATTTTAAACAAAGTGGCTACAAATAGTGAGGCTACGACTACGGCCCAGCCACACGGGGATACCAGAGCCGATTTCGACAGCATAAACTCTGAGCTTTATGTTTTTTCTTTAGATTTCCTTAATAATTACCAATCTCAAACCATTGAACATAACTGGTTAATGTTTAAAACCACTATCACTGACCTAATCAATCGATTTGTCCCTCTAACAAAAATAGCCTGCACTCCGACAACACCCTGATTTACCATAAAGCTTCGACGCCTTAACAATAAGAAAAAGCGTTTATATCGTTCAGCAGATAAGAACCGCCTCTCCGATTCCTGGCGCCGTTACAAGGTCTGCGATAAGCAATACCAATCACTCTTAAAATCATCGAAACGACATTTCTTTGCTCGTGACTTGTATTTTATGCTCACTAACAATCCTCGGCGTTTCTGGCGTGTAATAAACCCGAAGAACTACCCTGACATAACACTTCTTAATGAGCACGGCGATATGGTTCACCACTGCGAATGTGCGGATCTATTGAATAACGCATTTTCATCCATATTTACACATGAAGACACCACATCATCACCCTCCCTTGTCAACTTCATGAACGTATCTATGCCTGAAGTAATCATTAGTGAGGCAGGAATTTTCTTCTTTACTAAATAAACTTAAAACTTCTTCGGCATCTGATCACAATGGCATTAATAACAAAATGTTAAAAAGTCTGTCTCCTATCTTACCACCTTTACTGTGCGCACTCTTCTCGCAGTCTCTATCTACTAACACTATTCCGAGCGACTGGAAGGTAGCAAAAGCCATACTCATATTCAAGTTCGGGGACCGCACTCATCCATTAAACTACCGCCCCATTTCTCTAACGTGCTATTTGCAAATTACCTGAACACGTATTGTACACTGAAATCCTTAACTACTTAGAAGATCACAACATTATTTTTGAATACCAACATGGCTTTCGTCGGGGTTATTCATGCGAAACGCAGTTAGCCGGCTTTTTACACCACATTCATCCATATCTAGACCTAGGATTTCAAGTTGATGCCATCTTCCTCGATTTCTCCAGAGCTTTCGATCGTGTTCGTCACCATAGACTAATAGGAAAGCTAATGAACCTGAATATACACCCAACTGTTATTGGATGGATGAAGAATTTCCTCTCATCTAGATCGCAATACACATCTGTTAACAACAGCACCTCCTCATACACCAACGTAACCTCCGGTGTTCCGCAGGGCAGTGTTCCTGGTCCTTTACTTTTCCTAATCTATAATAATGACTTACCTAACTGCGTGTCCTCTCACATCAGACTTTTGGCGGATGCCTGTGTAATTTATCGAATAATTTCATGTGACAATGACAAACGTATTCTTCAAGCTGATCTTAACGCAATTAATACATGGTGTTCAACATGGTTGATGAATCTTGATAGCGGTAAAACACAGTTATTATCATTTACAAGGCGCATACACCGTATTCCGACATCCTACGTAATCAATAATAACATAATTCAACTGACAACTTCGTATAAGTACCTAGGTGTCCACTTAAAATCTGACCTTACGTGGCATGATCACATCCGCCTGACGTTGGCATCAGCTAACCACTCATTAGGTCTGCTCAAACGCAACCTCAAGCATGCTCCAGACAACCTCCGTAGACTAGCATACATCACATTATTACGGCCTAAAATCGAATACGCATCAGCTATCTGGGATCCCTCACAAATCTAAATTACCAAAGAAATCGAATCTCTTCAAAACCGTGCAGCCCGTTTCATCTTCTCTGATTATTCACCCTATACTAGCATTTCAGCACTAAAAAGTCGCGCTCAGCTGGACGACTTATCTCATCGCCGCACAACTGCCCGCCTATCGCTTCTCCACAAACTCTATCATCACCCATACCTTCACCGCATCTTCGAAACACCAACAGCCATCTTTCCACCCACAGACCATATCTACAAGATAAAACGTATAACTTGTCGCTCAGCTCATTATGCTAATTTGTTCATTCCGCGAACAATAGTTGCATAGAATAACCTGCCATCCCACATTGCCACTCAAGCAGATTTCACAACATTTCACGAACTTTTACTCAACATTTCCGATTAGATATCCACCACGCGTACTCCTTTTCGGCGTCTTCATATGTACAGGTGCGATCAAAAGTGTGCAGACCACGGGATCGCGTGGCAGAATGCATCGACGCGCTAGCGTCGTGTCTCGTCGAGACACGACGAGACACCTGCTGCAAGGGCGCATGCGCGTCCCGTCTTATCACTTGGCTTCTCATGTCGCTCTGTTGGACGCGGTTACGGCGCTCCTACCCAAAACGACAACTGGGTGTTGCTTTCTTCAGTATCAGCATCTTGCTGAGCTTGGATTCTCTGAGCTCATGAGAATTCGATTTCAATTGCGTTAATTATTTGTGTTTTAATAACATGTTGCTTAATTAAAGCTAATCATAATCCAATTGGTTTGATGATGCTATGACCAACCAAGCTTAAGCAGAGTTTTTATAATTACCTTGGTGTTTGCCTAATTAGATTAGTTATGCATATTTAGCTTAATTATGCCACGTGAAATTCCAGTATAGAGGATACTCTAGCTGGATTTCAGACTAATATTTAGTCATAATTAGTGTTCACAATAATTAGCACTAATTAGACGTAAATTATCTTAATTAGTATGGAGTCGGTAAATAGTAATTAGTATCTTCCTGGCCTTGACTCCTGTGGGCTCATGGGGAAGTCGACCTAGATTAATTGGCCGCGATATGGTTTGCCTTGTATAGGCTAATTTTGCACGGCTAGGTTAAGGATGAGCATGATCAACTTTGCCTAATTAGATTTGGCTATGCTTATTTCGACTCATCTGGGCTCATCTAAGCTTAACTTCGCTTTACATGAAAACACCAAGCTGGACTGGGCTTAACTAAACCTACTTACACCTCACTTATTTAGGTCATAAAGTGCTCGACTACATTTGATTAATTTCGGCTACATTAACTTTGACTTAACTAAGCTCATTTAAGTGCAACTTGGATTAGCCCGACAAAGGCAAGCTGGCCTGAGAAAATTAAATTTTGTGCGTTTGGCTTCGTCAGGTTGTGCGATGCTCACTATGCTTACTTATCCTAATCAACCGGTGTCAATAACAACGCGAGCCGGTGTTGAACCGGCCCCGTCGCAGCCGCTACGTAAAAGAATGACACAGATTCGATGGAGCAAAGAAAGCGACACCCAGTTGTCGTTTTGGGTACGAGCGCCGTAACCGCGTCCAACAGAGCGACATGAGAAGCCAAGTGATAAGACGGGACGCGCATGCGCACTTGCAGCAGGTGTCTCGTCGTGTCTCGTCGCTAGCTGGCGCGTCGATGCATTCTGCCACGCGATCCCGTGGTCTGCACACTTTTGATCGCACCTGTACATCAGTGTTGAATTTGTTGTTGTGATCATTTGTTAACGATTTTCAAGACCATTGTACACGCTTGATTCGTAATAATGATGTGTTATTGCAAACTGTGTATCTTACGATCATGACTTCGTTTTAGTTTTTTTTCCTTGTATACTGTATTTTTAAGCCCTTAAGCTATGTTTACATTACTAAATTTCACTCTCTACTTATTTTTCATTTTTCCAATGTATCTTTTTGTTTTTCTTGATTTTTTTGCGTATTTAGCTCGCTTCCCTATTTTTGTATAATCTTGTTTGCATTGTATAAACGTACATATATTTGATTCATGTGTCTGTTCCCTTCGGGGGCCTTTAGGGGTATTTATGAAAAAATAAATAAATAAAAGAAAAGGCCGATGAATGCGTTTCTCTGGCGGCCAATAAACAGTACAAGAATAAAAATTCCTTTAAAGATTGCCAGCCAACTGAACGTACAGACACGAGTGTACAACAGTGAACAACGTTTATTGGGAGCGAGGCTTTTTATAGCCTTTGAAGGGTATGCGCATACAAGGTGCGCAGTGGCAGTGACATGTGCCAATGACGATGCATCAGCCTCTTTCCCCTTAAGGCTGTGGTAGCGATCCGGCGGGCGTCGGTTTCTGGGGGGACCTGCGTAACATAGTTTCGCCAGGATCGAATCTTTATTGCACCAGATTGCGCGCCGCTGAGTCATTTCCAACCTGGTTGTCGTGCATATTGGTCGGCTGTCCGCGTCTGGCGCAACTGGGCTCTGGGGCCTTCTCTTGAGGTCAATGGTGCACCGGTTCGCCAGTTCCGTCTGCGGTGCCTCAACCACAAGCTCTTGCTTGACTTGTGCTTCACCGGCGGTGAGTCCCGGGCTGTCGGTTTCTCTTCATCTCAGCTGGTCATAATGCCGTCTGCCGCCTTGATGGTTACCATGCGGTGGCCCCTGTACAGCACCAGCTTTCCACCTGGCTCTTTGTCCCTGTACCAACGAATCTCCCACTTGGCGAGTGGTTCCGGGGTGCTCAGTATCTGCGTGAGAAAATGGCCGACATGACACGATGTTATCCAACTTGCATCGAGCTCAAAGCCAAGCAGCATGAACGCTGGCGTTTTCCCGCTGCGCAGAGGGTGCGGCGATACTGCAACACAGAATTCGATCTAATCGGCCTTGCAGTGTGCCACTACGTTCTTGCGCAGTCCCAGTTTAATCGTTCGCACTGCCCTCTCTGCTAAACCGTTGGACTGCGGATGATAAAGCGCGGTGCGAAAGTGGCCAATTCCGTTTTTCTTTCATGACGACTGAAACTGCGCGCTAGAAAACTGTGGTCCGTTATCGGAAACCACGGTTCGGGGCAGGCCAAACGTACTAAACATTGATTGTAAGGCTTCGATAGTCCGTCCCGCGCTGGCTATCTTCATTGGGCTCACCTCTATCCACTTCGTGTGCGAGTCAACCGCGATGAGCAACATATGTCCGTCAACCGGCGCCGGCATAGTATACGTGCACCCTTGACCACTTTTCCTTCGTTTCCGGCCATGGCACAGGCTCCCTTGGCAGGTTGGCATGCTGCTACAACTGCACACATACAGGGCAAGTGTTTACCACACGTTCAATGTCCCGATCCAGCCCAGGATACAAAATAGGGAGCGCGCCAACTTCTTCATCGTCGTTATCCCTTGATGAGTCTCGTGCAGCATGCGTAGTACGGATCTTCCGGGCGGCGACCGGAATTATCGCTCGGGCCCCAGTATACATGTTCATTACTGCCACAAGCTCGGTTTTTTTTGAAAAAGAATGGACGTAAGTCTGGATTTGACCTCGTAGTTTCCTAGGCCAGCCGTCGCGAATATAGAGAGCGACTTGTTTGAGGGTGCTATCTGCTTTTGTCGCCCGGGCTAAATCAGAGACATCAGGGTGGTGTCTAGTTGCTCCGCGAAAAGTACGTACTCACGGGCGTCGTTATTGATGGACTCCATGGCACTGGCATCGTGCGGGTAGCTTGCCGGAAGGCGGCTCAGGGCATCAGCTACCGGAAAGGTTTTCCTGCCTTGTACTCGATCGTGTACGTGTAGCCGCTGAGTAATAAAGACCAACGTTCGAACCGGCCGCTGCGAGAGCAGGTACGGGCTTGTCTGGGCTGAGCAGTCGCAGCAGTAGCTTGTGATCTGTAATTAGCGTGAAAGTGTTACCCAGTAGGTTGCCCCGCCACGGTGGTCTGTGGTTATGGTGCTCGACTGCTGACCCGAGGTCGCGGGATCGAATCCCGGCCGCGGCGGCTGCATTTTCGATGGAGGCGAAATGTTGAGGCCCGTGTACTTAGATTTAGGTGCACGTTAAAGACCCAAGGGGTCTAAATTTCCGGAGACCTCCACTACGGCTTCTCTCATAATCATATCGTGGTTTGGGACGTTAAACCCCAGATATTAATTAAGTAGGCACTCACGAAATTGGGTCACCCCAAAGACAACTGCCAGCGCATTCACGCTCAATT